>NC_056447.1:39911096-39920657 GCF_018296145.1 Oncorhynchus tshawytscha
AAAGAACCACGAACTTACAACAAAACAATAAACGAAACCGAAACAGCCTATCTGGTGCAAACTAACAACGAGTACACATAGGACACTAAGGACAATCACCCACGACACCCTCAAAAGAATATGGCTGCCTAAATATGGTTCCCAATCAGAGACAACGATAAGCATCTGCCTCTGATTGAGAACCACTCCAGACAGCCATAGACTTTGCTAGACAACCCACTAAGCTACAATCCCAATACCACCACCAAAACCCCAAGACAAACACACCACAATTACAAAAACCCCATGCCACACCCTGGCCTGACCAAATACATAAAGATGAACACAAAATACTTTGACCAGGGCGTGACAGAACCCCCCTAAGGTGCGGACTCCCGAACGCACCTCAAAACAATAGGGAGGGTCCGGGTGGGCGTCTGTCCATGGTGGCGGCTCGGGCGCGGGACGTGGACCCCACTCATTTAATGTCTTAGTCCCCTCTCCCTTCGTCCCTGGATAGTCCACCCTCGCCGCCGACCATGGCCTAGTAGTCCTCACCCAGAACCCCACTGGACTGAGGAGCAGATCGGGACTGAAGGACAGCTCGGGACTGAGGCAGCTCGGGACTGAGGGGAAGCTCGGGAGTGAGAGAAAGCTCAGGAGTGAGAGGAAGCTCAGGAGTGAGAGGAAGCTCAGGAGTGAGAGGAAGCTCAGGAGTGAGAGGAAGCTCAGGCAGGTTGATGGATCTACCAGATCCTGGCTGGCTGGTGGTTCCGACAGATCCTGGCTGACTGGCACTTCTGGCGGATCCTGGCTGACTGGTGGGTCCTGGGAGACTGGCGGATCCTGGCTGACTGGCGGATCCTGGCTGACTGGCGGATCCTGGCAGACTGGCGGATCCTGGCAGACTGGCGGATCCTGGCAGACTGGCGGATCCTGGCAGACTGGCGGATCTAACTGATCCTGGCAGACTGGCGGATCCTGGCCGACTGGCAGATCCTGGCCGACTGGCAGATCCTGGCCGACTGGCAGATCCTGGCCGACTGGCAGATCCTGGCCGACTGGCAGATCCTGGCTGACTGGCAGATCCTGGCCGACTGGCAGATCCTGGCCGACTGGCAGTTCTGGCGGATCCTGGCAGACTGGCGGATCCTGGCAGACTGGCGGATCCTGGCAGACTAGCGGATCCTGGCTGACTGGCGGATCCTGGTTGACTGGCACTTCTGGCGGATCCTGAAAGACTGGCGGATCCTGGCTGACTGGCGGATCATGGACTGGCGGATCCTGGCTGACTGGCGGATCCTGGCTGACTGGCGGATCCTGGCTGACTGGCGGATCCTGGCAGACTGGCGGATCCTGGCTGAATGGCGGATCTAACTGATCCTGGCAGACTGGCGTATCCTGGCCGACTGGCAGATCCTGGCCGACTGGCAGATCCTGGCTGACTGGCAGATCCTGGCCGACTGGCAGATCCTGGCCGACTGGCAGTTCTGGCGGATCCTGGCAGACTGGCGGATCCTGGCAGACTGGCAGTTCTGGCGGATCCTGGCAGACTGGCGGATCCTGGCAGACTGGCGGATCCTGGCAGACTAGCGGATCCTGGCTGACTGGCAGATCCTGGCCGACTGGCAGATCCTGGCCGACTGGCAGTTCTGGCGGATCCTGGCAGACTGGCGGATCCTGGCAGACTGGCAGTTCTGGCGGATCCTGGCAGACTGGCGGATCCTGGCAGACTGGCGGATCCTGGCAGACTAGCGGATCCTGGCTGACTGGCGGATCCTGGTTGACTGGCACTTCTGGCGGATCCTGAAAGACTGGCGGATCCTGGCTGACTGGCGGATCATGGACTGGCGGATCCTGGCTGACTGGCGGATCCTGGCTGACTGGCGGATCCTGGCCGACTGGCAGTTCTGGCAGATCCCGGCTGACTGGCGGATCTGGAAGAGTCTGGTTGACTGGCAGATCTGGAAGAGTCTGGTTGACTGGCAGATCTGGAAGAGTCTGGTTGACTGGCAGATCTGGAAGGGTCTGGTTGACTGGCAGATCTGGAAGAGTCTGGTTGACTGGCAGATCTGGAAGAGTCTGGCTGACTGGCAGATCTGGAAGAGACTGGCTGACTGGCAGATCTGGAAGAGTCTGGTTGACTGGCAGATCTGGAAGAGTCTGGTTGACTGGCAGATCTGGAAGAGTCTGGCTGACTGGCAGATCTGGAAGAGACTGGCTGACTGGCAGATCTGGAAGAGTCTGGCTGACTGGCAGATCTGGCGGCGCTGGGCAGCCTGGCGGCGCTGGGCAGACTGGCGACGCTAGGCAGACTGGCAGTGCTGGGCAGCCTGGCGATGCTGGGCAGACTGGCGATGCTGGGCAGACTGGTGGCGCTGGGCAGACTGGCGACGCTGGGCAGACTGGCGATGCTGGGCAGACTGACGGCGCTGGGCAGACTGGTGATGCTGGGCAGACTGGCGGTGCTGGGCAGACTGGCGATGCCTTGCAGACTGGCAGCTCCTTACAGACTGACCGCTCCGTGCAGACTGACAGCTCCGTGCAGACTGACAGCTCCGTGCAGACTGGCTGCTCCATGCAGACTGGCTGCTCCATGCAGACTGACAGCTCTGGCTGCTTCATGCAGACTGACAGCTCTGGCTGCTCCATGTAGACTGGCTGCTTCATGCAGACTGGCAGCTCGGGCTGCTTCATGTAGACTGACAGCTCTGGCTGCTCCATGCGGACTGACAGCTCTGGCTGCTCCATGTAGACTGACTGCTTCATGCAGACTGGCAGCTCGGGCTGCTTCATGTAGACTGACAGCTCTGGCTCCTCCATGCAGACTGACAGCTCTGACTGCTCCATGCAGACTGACAGCTCTGGCTGCTTCATGCAGACTGGCAGCTCTGGCTGCTCTATGTAGACTGGCTGCTTCATGCAGACTGGCAGCTCGGGCTGCTTCATGTAGACTGACAGCTCTGGCTGCTCCATGCGGACTGACAGCTCTGGCTGCTCCATGCAGACTGACAGCTCTGGCTGCTCCATGCGGACTGACAGCTCTGGCTGCTCCATGCGGACTGACAGCTCTGGCTGCTCCATGTAGACTGGCTGCTTCATGCAGACTGGCGGCTCGGGCTGCTTCATGTAGACTGACAGCTCTGGCTGCTCCATGTAGACTGGCTGCTTCATGCAGACTGGCAGCTCGGGCTGCTTCATGTAGACTGACAGCTCTGGCTGCTCCATGCAGACTGACAGCTCTGACTGCTCCATGCAGACTGACAGCTCTGACTGCTCCATGCAGACTGACAGCTCTGACTGCTCCATGCAGACTGACAGCTCTGGCTGCTTCATGCAGACTGGCAGCTCTGGCTGCGCTGAACAGGCGGGAGACTCCTGCAGCGCTGTGTCGGAGGAAGGCTCTGGCTGCGCTAAACAGGCGGAAGACTCCGGCAGCGCTGTAGAGGAGGAAGGCTCTGGCTGCGCTGAACAGGCGGGAGGCTCCGGCAGCGCTGTAGAGGAGAAAGGCTCTGGCTGCGCTGAACAGGCGGGAGGCTCCGGCAGCGCTGTAGAGGAGGAAAGCTCTGGCTGCGTTAAACAGGCGGGAGACTCCAGCAGCGCAGGAGAGGAGAAAAGCGCTGGCTGCGCTGAACAGGCGAGGCACACTGTAGGCCTGATGCGTGGTGCTGGCACTGGTATGCCGTGCATGCTATGCCAAGCCCACACCTTTCTCTCTACTCTGTCCAATACATCCTCCACACTCTCAGACTCAGCACTCTGCTTCGCCGACAGCTCAATTCCATCCATGGCTCTGCCCAGGTCCTTGTCCGTCAAGGATCTCCTCCCAAGTCCATTTATCCAAAGAGTGCAGCCTCTCCCAATGCTGCTGCTGCCTCTGTTGCTTCTCCTGCTGCTGCCTCTGCTCCTGCTGCTGCCTTTGCTGCTGCTGCTGTTGCTCCTGCTGCACCTGTCGCTTCTCCTGCTGCTGCTGTTGCTGCTGCCTCTGTTTACCACGCCGCTTGGTCCTTGGTTGGTGGGTGATTCTGTAGCGGTTTTCTAGTGGTGATGAAAGAGAGTCGGACCAAACTGCAGCGTGTCGATTGCGATCCATGTTTAATATAACAAAGAACCACGAACTTACAACAAAACAATAAACGAAACCGAAACAGCCTATCTGGTGCAAACTAACAACGAGTACACATAGGACACTAAGGACAATCACCCACGACACCCTCAAAGAATATGGCTGCCTAAATATGGTTCCCAATCAGAGACAACGATAAGCATCTGCCTCTGATTGAGAACCACTCCAGACAGCCATAGACTTTGCTAGACAACCCACTAAGCTACAATCCCAATACCACCACCAAAACCCCAAGACAAACACACCACAATTACAAAAACCCCATGCCACACCCTGGCCTGACCAAATACATAAAGATGAACACAAAATACTTTGACCAGGGCGTGACAGAGGCTGATGTCAGGATGCTGACTTGTAGGCTGTTTCATAGGTAAAGCTCCTTGCAGGTAGATTAGCTGTCAGCGCTTTATAGGCTGATGCATATAATCCAAAAGGGGGTGAAGTTTATTCCTGGCAGGCTGATCAGATTCAATAGCTGCCTCAAAAGCTGATAAATCAGTATGCTGCCTTGTAGGCTGTTTCTTATCTAAGGCTCCTTGCAGACAGACTACAAGGCTGATTTATCAGCCTCTGAAGCTGCTATTGAATCTGATCAGCCTGCCAGGAATAGAGCGCACCCACTCTTGATCATATACAGAACCAGTCAAATGTTTGGACACACTCATTCAAGGGTTTGTCTTTATTTTCACTATTTTCTGCATTGTAGAATAATAGTGAAATCAAAGCAAATGTTATGGGTCACATACACATAATTAGCAGATGCTATTGTGGGTGTAGATAAATGCTTGTGTTCCTAGCTCAGTGCAGTAGTATCTAAAACGATTCACAACAATACACACATCTAAAAGTAAAATAATGGAATTAAGAAACATATAAATACTAGATTGAGCAATGTCGGAGTGGCATTGACTAAATGTAGAATTGACTAAAGTAGAATAGAATACAGTATATACATATGAGATGAGTAAAGCAGTATGTAAACATTATTTAACCATTATTAAAGTGACTAGTGTTCCATTATCAAAGTAGACAGTGATTCCAAGTCTATGTGTATATAGGGCAGCAGCCTCTAAGGTGCAGCGTTGCATAACTGGGTGGAAACTAGCTAGTGTAGGCTGTTTCGTCATTGTTGGTAATCAGGCCTACTACTGGTGTGTATTCTACAAACCTGATGATTGAGTTGGAGGCGTGCATGGCCAAGCAGTCATGGGTGAACAGGGAGTACAGGAGGGGGCTGAGCACGCACCCTTGTGGGGCCCCTGTGATGAGGATCAGCAAAGTGGAGGTGTTGTTTCCTACCTTCACTACCTGAGGGTGGTCCGTCAGGAAGTCCTGGACCCAGTTGCACAAGGCGGGGTTCAGACCCAGGGCCCCGAGCTTAATGATGAGCTTGGAGGGTAAAGTGGTGTTGAAGGCTGCGCTATACTCAATGAACAGCATTCTTACGTAGGTATTCCTGTTGTCCAAATGGGATAGAGCAGTGTGATGGCGATTGCATTGTCTGTGAATCTATTGTGGCGAATTGAAGTGGGTCTAGGGTGTCAGGTAAGGTAGAGGTGATATTATCCTTAACTAGCCCCTCGAAGCACTTCATGATGACAGAAGTGAGTGCTACGCGGTGATAGTCATTTAGTTCAGTTACCTTTGCTTCCTTGGGTACATGAACAATGGTGGACATCTTAAAGCAAACGGGACAGCAGACTGGGATAGGCAGAGATTGAAGACATCAAAACTATGAAATAACCCATATAGAATCATTTAGTAACCAAAAAAGTGTTAAACAATTAAAAATATATTTTAGATTCTTCAAAGTAGCCACCCTTTGCCTCTGACAGCTTTGCACACTATTGTCATTCTCTTAACCAGCTTCTCCTGGAATGCTTTTCCAGCAGTCTTAGAGGAGTTCCCACATGCTGAGCACATGTTGGCTGCTTTTCCTTCACTCTGCAGTCCAACTCATCCCAAACCATCTCAATTGGCTTGAGGTCGGGTGATTGTGGAGGCCGCAGCACTCCATCACACTCATTCTTGGTCAATTACCCCTTTCACAGCCCGGAGGTGTGTTTTGGGTCATTGTCCTGTTAAAAAACAATTGATAGTTCCACTAAGTACAAACCAGATGGGATGGCGTATCGCTGCAGAATGCTGTGGTAGCCATGCTGGTTAAGTGTGCCTTAAATTCTAAATAAATCACAGACAGAGTCACTAGCAAAGCACCATCGCACCACCTCCTCCATGCTTCACGATGGGAACCACACATGTGGAGTCTCCCCTGAAAAGTTGATGTTGAGATGTGTCTGTTTCTTGAACTCTGAAGCATTTATTTGGGCTGCAATTTCCGAGGCTGGTAACTCTAATGAACTTATCCTCTGCAGCAGAGAGCAGAGGTAACTCTGGGTCTTCCTTTCCTGAGCCAGTTTCATCATAGTGCTTGATGGTTTTGCGACTGCACTTGAAGAAACTTTCAAATTTTCAAAATTGACTGACCTTCATGTCTTAAAGTAACGATGGACTGTCATTTCTCTTTGCTTATTTGAGCTGTCCTTGCCATAATATGGTCTTGGTCTTTACCAAATATTGCTATCTTCTGTATACCACCCTTACCTTGTCACAACACAATTGATTGGCTCAAATGCCAATCACAAATTCACTTTTAATAAGGCACACCTGTGTGCATGCAAAGAGCAAACCACAAGCTGCACAAGAACTCACTACTGTAATGGTCCAGGTTACAAATTCAAATTCAAATTTATTTATATAGCCCTTCGTACATCAGCTGATATCTCAAAGTGCTGTACAGAAACCCAGCCTAAAACCCCAAACATCAAGCAATGCAGGTGTAGAAGCACGGTGGCTAGGAAAAACTCCCTAGAAAGGCCAAAACCTAGGAAGAAACCTAGAGAGGAACCAGGCTATGTGGGGTGGCCAGTCCTCTTCTGGCTGTGCCGGGTGGAGATTATAACAGAACATGGCCAAGATGTTCAAATGTTCATAAATGACCAGCATGGTCGAATAATAATAAGGCAGAACAGTTGAAACTGGAGCAGCAGCACGGCCAGGTGGACTGGGGACAGCAAGGAGTCATCATGTCAGGTAGTCCTGGGGCATGGTCCTAGGGCTCAGGTCCTCCGAGAGAGAGAGAGAGAGAAAAAGAGAGATTAGAGAACGCACACTTAGATTCACACAGGACACCGAATAGGACAGGAGAGGTACTCCAGATATAACAAACTGACCCTAGCCCCCTGACACATTAACTACTGCAGCATAAATACTGGAGGCTGAGACAGGAGGGGTCAGGAGACACTGTGGCCCCATCCGAGGACACCCCAGACAGGGCCAAACAGGAAGGATATTACCCCACCCACTTTGCCAAAGCACAGCCCCCACACCACTAGACGGATATCTTCAACCACCAACTTACCATCCTGAGACAAGGCTGAGTACAGCCCACAAAGATCTCCGCCATGGCACAACCCAAGGGGGGGCGCCAACCCAGACAGGATGACCACATCAGTGAATCAACCCACTCAGGTGACGCACCCCTTCCAGGGACGGCATGAGAGAGCCCCAGTAAGCCAGTGACTCAGCCCCTGTAATAGGGTTAGAGGCAGAGAATCCCAGTGGGAAGAGGGGAACCGGTCAGGCAGAGACAGCAAGGGCGGTTCGTTGCTCCAGAGCCTTTCCGTTCACCTTCCCACTCCTGGGCCAGACTACACTCAATCATATGACCCACTGAAGAGATAAGTCTTCAGTAAGGACTTAAAGGTTGAGACCGAGTTTGCGTCTCTGACATGGGTAGGCAGACCGTTCCATAAAAATGGAGCTCTATAGGAGAAAGCCCTGCCTCCAGCTGTTTGCTTAGAAATTCTAGGGACAATTAGGAGACCTGCGTCTTGTGACCGTAGCGTACGTGCAGGTATGTACGGCAGGACCAAATCAGAGAGATAGGTAGGAGCAAGCCTATGTAATGCTTTGTAGGTTAGCAGTAAAACCTTGAAATCAGCCCTTGCTTTGACAGGAAGCCAGTGTAGAGAGGCTAGCACTGGAGTAATATGATCACATTTTTTGGTTCTAGTCAGGATTCTAGCAGCCGTATTTAGCACCAACTGAAGTTTATTTAGTGCTTTATCCGGGTAGCCGGAAAGTAGAGCATTGCAGTAGTCTAACCTAGAAGTGACAAAAGCATGGATACATTTTTCTGCATCATTTTTGGACAGAAAGTTTCTGATTTTTGCAATGTTACGTAGATGGAAAAAAGCTGTCCTTGAAATGGTCTTGATATGTTCTTCAAAAGAGAGATCAGGGTCCAGAGTAACGCCGAGGTCCTTCACAGTTTTATTTGAGACGACTGTACAACCATTAAGATTAATTGTCAGATTCAACAGAAGATCTCTTTGTTTCTTGGGACCTAGAACAAGCATCTCTGTTTTGTCCGAGTTTAAAAGTAGAAAGTTTGCAGCCATCCACTTCCTTATGTCTGAAACACATGCTTCTAGCAAGGGCAATTTTGGGGCTTCACCATGTTTCATTGAAATGTACAGCTGTGTGTCATCCGCATAGCAGTGAAAGTTAACATTATGTTTTCGAATAACATCCCCAAGAGGTAAAATATATATAGTGAAAACAATAGTGGTCCTAAAACGGAACCTTGAGGAACACCGAAATTTACAGTTGATTTGTCAGAGGACAAACCATTCACAGAGACAAACTGATATCTTTCCGACAGATAAGATCTAAACCAGGCCAGAACTTGTCCGTGTAGACCAATTTGGGTTTCCAATCTCTCCAAAAGAATGTGGTGATCGATGGTATCAAAAGCAGCACTAAGGTCTAGGAGCACGAGGACAGATGCAGAGCCTCGGTCCGATGCCATTAAAATGTCATTTACCACCTTCACAAGTGCCGTCTCAGTGCTATGATGGGGTCTAAAACCAGACTGAAGCATTTCGTATACATTGTTTGTCTTCAGGAAGGCAGTAAGTTGCTGCGCAACAGCCTTTTCTAAAATTTTTGAGAGGAATGGAAGATTCGATATAGGCCGATAGTTTTTTTATTTTTCTGGGTCAAGGTTTGGCTTTTCAAGAGAGGCTTTATTACTGCCACTTTTAGTGAGTTTGGTACACATCCGGTGGATAGAGAGCCATTTATTATGTTCAACATAGGAGGGCCAAGCACAGGAAGCAGCTCTTTCAGTAGTTTAGTTGGAATAGGGTCCAGTATGCAGCTTGAAGGTTTAGAGGCCATGATTATTTTCATCATTGTGTCAAGAGATATAGTACTAAAACACTTGAGCGTCTCTCTTGATCCTAGGTCCTGGGAGAGTTGTGCAGACTCAGGACAACTGAGCTTTGAAGGAATACGCAGATTTAAAGAGGAGTCCGTAATTTGCTTTCTAATAATCATAATCTTTTCCTCAAAGAAGTTCATGAATTTATCACTGCTAAAGTGAAAGTCAT